>NC_089587.1:224005360-224031236 GCF_019320115.1 Miscanthus floridulus | reverse complement strand
CTTGACTCACTTGCTTTTCACCGTTGTCTTCGTCCATCGGCGCCAAGTCTTGCTCAAACTTCACCGCCACGCGGTCCATCGCTCCAAAGCCTCTGACTTGCCCTTCACTCTTGCAACTGGTCCATCAAGCCAAGTCATGTCTTGATCTTCTCCACCTTGATCACATGACTCGATGTCATGTCTCATGTACAATGAGATCCTTCATCATCACATGTGTGAGCTTTGCAACATCTCCGAGCCATTTTCACCTTCATGGCATATGTTGATCACACATATGTACTTGTGGACTAATCACCTGTGTATCTCACATAAGCACAATTAGTCCATCTAGGTTGTCACTCAATTACCAAAACTACACAAGGACCTTTCATCCGCTCACTTGCTCCTATCCGCTAGCCTGCGCCTCCAGCGCTTGGCCGCTGGCCCAGCCAGGCTCGGCGCGAGGCCGCCCCCGAGGGGCGGTGCTCGGCTGGTGGTCCTGCCATGCGTGACGTGCGGCCTCCTTCGAGTCACGGTGCTCGGCTGCTGGCCCTTCTAGGCGCGGCGTGCGGCGGCCCTCTTCTAGTCCTACGGCCACTGCCTTCGTGCCGCGTCGCACGGCCGATGCCTCCCTTCCACGTCGTGCAGCCGGCGTCGCTAGGCTGCTTGCTCCGGTGAACTCCACACGCCGACGAGCCTGCATTCTTCCAAATAGTAAGGAGATGTTGCGCTGAAAGCGCATGTTGAAAGCGTACGTTTTAATTATTTCAGATGTTTCAGAGGTATGTTGCAAGTGGTTTATATGGATGTTGCAAAAGTAGATCGGGTTGTTGCACATGTTGCAGTGGTTGTACACTTATATTGCAAGTATCTGTTCCAAATGTTTCATCTTTTTTTCAGACATACGTTGCAAGTGTCTTTCTTTTTGAATATTGCATATGTTTCGCACATATGTTGCAAGTGTTTTATTTCGATGTTGCATATGTTTTGCAATGACTTTTTCAAGTGTTTTCATGTGTTTTTATGCAAGTGTTTTAGAAGCATGTTTCAAGTGTTTCATCTGTCTTCAGACGTATGTTGCAAACGTTTCATCTGAATGTTTCAAAAGTAGATCGGATATTGCTGCTGGGGACTCACCTACCGCAGCCGCCTACTGCGGGGCGCCGCCGAGCGGACGCAGACATCCAGGCAGGGGGATGCGGAGGGGCGCGAGTGGTTCCTG
This sequence comes from Miscanthus floridulus, assembly GCF_019320115.1. NCBI lineage: Eukaryota > Viridiplantae > Streptophyta > Magnoliopsida > Poales > Poaceae > Miscanthus > Miscanthus floridulus. The sequence goes on along the minus strand of NC_089587.1, from coordinate 224,030,035 downwards.
CGTGGGGTCAGGCGATGCGAGAGATGTTTCAGCAGTGTGGGCCGTCGTGGGCGCGCAAAATGAAGTGCAGACGCGTGCGTCCGTACACGCGCATCGGTGCGGACGTCCGGGCGCTGGCACTACGTTTTTTTTAAAATCTATTCTACAACACTTTGAATCGTCTCAGTTTTGTTTCCATATAATTTCTAGGCGTTTCATGGAGATAGAGACAGACATGGACTTGACGCGCTGGATCAGGATGTACGTGTAAACCTTACCGATCTCTTGCCGCGCGCCTGAGTTGTTAATTACGACCACCTGGCAACTTCCACGACCGCCGAGCTCAAGCTGGCGACGACAACGACGACGATGACGACTAGATCACCGAGGGTGCAGCGATGGCTAACGATCCCGTGAACATAGTCACCGATGAGGTCGACAAGATCAGCGGGCTCCCGGACGATGTCCTGCTTGACATCTTGGGCAGGCTGGCCATGGCCGGCGACGTCCGCACCGTCGCGAGGACCTCCATCCTCTCGCGGCGGTGGAGGTCGCTGCCGTGGCCGCAGATTCCCACCGTCTCCCTCGACGTCGGAGAGTTCTTCCGCTCGGACGACGACGAGTGGCGAGTCTGGCGGCGGAGCCGCCGGCAGCACCGCTTCGTGGAGCAGCACCAGGTCACGGCGGGGCTCACCGACGCCCTGGCGCGCTTCCTGGCCGCCCCGCCGAGCGCGCGCGTCATCGAGACGCTGAGCCTCAAGCTCATCCTGACCCGGCGCGACTACGTGCGCCGCGTCGGCGAGCTCGTCGGCGCCGCGGCCGACGCCAGCGCGGTAAAGACCGTCGAACTCGAGCTCGTCACCGAGATGGAGATGGCGATGGCGAGCGTCGCGTTCGACCCGGATGCGCGGACCAAGCTCGGCTACGGCGAGCGCTTCAGGCACTTCCTGCAGGACTGCCCCGGCGCGTTCCGGTCGCTGACGAAGCTCAACCTCCAGAACCTGTGGTTCGACGACCCGGCCGAGGTGAACAACCTGGTGCGCGGCTGCCACGCTCTCCAGCGCCTCTCCCTGTCGTCCTGCGTCCTGTGTCCTAAGGCCTTGCTGCTGGCCATGGACGACGACGACGACGACGACGGGCCGCCCCGGCTCCCCATGCTGACCATCGACGCGCCGCAGTCGCGGCTCCAGACTGGCAGACTCTGGTGTGCGAGCACTGCATCATGGGCGGCGTCGAGCTGTTGCAGGCGCCGGAGCTCGTCACGCTCGAGTACAACGCCGGAGGTCTCTTCCTCCAAGATTATCACCCGGTCTCGATTGGTTGCGCCCCGTCGCTCCAACGCTTGGGCCTATATCAGTACCAGCACGAGGACAGCGTTTTTTAAGCTCAAGTTGAGTGAACTTCTGGTCAACAGCAAATTGGAGTTGCTCCACTTGGCGTTTCACGATGGAAAGGTACGGTAACAAATTGAAGCACGAATTAATTTGAACTTGGGTGTGAAACTGACCAAGTTTTTTTTTATCTCTTGTTGTTGTTGGCGTCTGAAGGGCGTGTCTGGTGCAAGCGGTAGAGCCTTACCGCCTGTGACCGGAAGGTCCCGGGTTTGAGTCGTGGTCTTCTCGCATTGCACAGACGAGAGTAAGGCTTGCCACTAACACCCTTCCCCAGACCGAGCAGGAGCTCTCTGCACTGGGTACGTCCTTTGTTGTTGGCGTCTCTGCAGATATGGGTTCAACCAGAACGTCCTAGTAAGCAACTCAGAGCTGCACTGGGAGGCCTAAAGGGTCAGCATCTGTCGAATATCTATCCTGAGTGCAATTATCTCTCATGGACAACGTTCCTGCTGGAGGCTCTTGAAATCCATGTGCGTATGCATATGCATATGCATGCTAAACTCCTGATTACTAGTTTGCTACTAATGCCTTAGTGTGTGTGTGTGTCTCTCTCTCTCTCTCTTATATATATATATATATATATATATATATATATATATATATATATATATATATATATATATATATATATATATATATATATATATAGAGAGAGAGAGAGAGAGAGAGAGAGAGAGAGAGAGAGAGAGAGAGAGAGAGAGAGAGAGAGAGAGAGAGATAATAATTTGCATCTTTTATGTTGTCCATGGTGTGCAGATATGTAGCCACATATGTCAGCCCAGGAAGAAACGAGGCAAAGACGCGAACCTGGCATGGGAACCATCTCGAGGGTTCAGGCACCATCACCTGAAGCAGCTCTGCTTCCACCGCGCCTTCCATGCAGAGAAGGACCTGCCGTTTGCGAGGCGACTCATGTTGCTGGCACCGAACCTGCAGGGCGTCACCTTGGGCGTCAGGTCTCTCGAGTGTCCTGCATGCCTGGCCGCCCAGCGTAAGCATCCGGACTTGGCGGCATCGAGACTGAGGTTCGCGGAATGCAGCAAGCATGTTGATGCGTTCGTCAGGGCGCTCAAGGATGGCATCCCTACATCAGCCCAGATAACGTTAGTTTTGTCTGAACTAGTTTGATGTATTTAGCTACTGCAAACCGGTTTTATCTTGAAAAATCATCTTTACCGTTTGGTTTCAGGCAGCTATTGTCTAGCTGCAATCTGCTTGACATATATATCTAGTTGCAACTCTGCTTTCAGGCAGCCACTACCTGCATTTGTTTGGTTTACATATTTAAATTCAATTTATGCATTAATTGTCAACGGAACTTGTACACCACACTTCAATATATATAGTAGATAAAATACATATAATATATATATTTACAATAGCCTAAGGCTTTGCTTGGTACTTCTCACAAATCGGAGTTCATACACAGGCAGGTAACCTTTGTTGGAATTGGAATTTAATGCTACTATATGGAACTAGTATAATAAGGTTGCCTGATGGCTGGGTTAGCATGATGTGCAATTCAGATGAATCTAACTTCCACATGCTAAGCACTCATCCCGGTTGTTCAAGGAACAGGCCACTTGTGCCATTTTGACCTGGGCATCCTCTTCTTCTGAAGTCGGCTGCTTATCCTGCAAATGCATTTTTCATGATAAGGATCGTGCTAAGGACAGGTTGACAATTAATCAAAAATATATAATCCATCAGACAAGGGAGCACAATCTCCAAACGTGATCACCTTGAGAAGAGTAGTATCAACTGTAAACTTGATTGCATCAGCAGCAGCTCGAGTTCTTAAGTAATACATCCCTGTTTTCAGGCCCTGGTATCCAACAACAGAAGAAATAATTATCAGCGTTTTCCTTGGCCACTCGAACTCAAATAAACTAAAAAAGTCACTCCTGTCTCAGAACAAAAAAAGATGAAGACCAAATAGTGTTGGATTAAGAGTTACCTTTGACCAAGCATGGAAGTGCAATGAAGTTAGCTTCCCAGAGTTTGGTTGTTCCATGTGGATATTAAGGCTCTGGCTCTGATCGATATAGCAACCACGGTCAATGGCCATGTCAACAATAGTTTTCTGCTTGATCTCCCAAACAGTCCTGTGTAATGATTAATTAACGAACAGCTGGAACAAACATGACTGATAGTTTGAATATCGTGGAACTCATAGCTAAGATGCACATACTTGTAAATTGCTTTTAGATCATCTGGAACTTCGGTAATTTTTTGGACAGAGCCATCCTCATAGATAATCTTGTTCTTTAGAACAGGAGACCAGACACCCATCTCACTCAAATCATGGAGAAGATGCTTATTTACTACAACAAATTCACCACTGAAAAAAGAAAATTAATTAGGGAACACCACATGTTAGAACATCAAAACTAAAATAAACAAATATGCTAACCTTAAAACTCGTCGACTGTATATATTTGAGGTGTATGGTTCAAAGCACTCATTGTTGCCAAGAATTTGACTAGTGGAAGCAGTTGGCATAGGAGCAACAAGAAGAGAGTTCCTCAATCCCACCTGAGAAATCATCTCCCTTATTGCTGACCAGTTCCACCTACCAGATGGCACTACATTCCACATATCAGGTTGAAGAATGCCCTGCAGAAGTAAAGAGGTCTACTGAGAACAGGCCATTCCTAAATATATCAACTAGACCATTCAGGTTAATAATTTCTTCCTTAAATGAGAACAGTTTCAAGGAGCATAAGGATGATGATATACAGCCTAATAAGCAAGTGACAAACCAAAAATAAATGGATATCATAATCATCATTATTTCCTGACCAATGAGCACTCATAAAATTTGGAAATTTCTACCAGCAACTGTTTGTGTGAGAAGGAAATAGCTCAACACAATCGAACATGATATTCAATATAAACATTGGACATTCTTAGAAACAATATCATGGACAAACCTTGCTGGCAGGGCTCCCGGCATATGTTTCATAAGGACCTTCTTTTGCAGCAAGTTCAGCAGAAGCTTTCAACGAGTGATAATAAATGGTTTCAAAAATATCTTTATTTAACTGCTGGGCCTGGAACAAAATTTCATTATATTACATATCAGTCTATCAGTAAAGTACAACGTGGCATAACCACACTTTCCAGCTTGCAAAATGTACCTCTGGTGAATCAAATGGCACTCCAAGTAGAATAAAAGTATCTGCCAAGCCTTGAACACCTATCCCAATTGGCCTATGCCTCATATTTGACCTCCTTGCATTCTCAATGGGATAATAGCTAATATCAATGATTTTGTTCAGATTACATGTAACAATCGAAGTAATCTGCCATAGCCAACATTATGTTAAGTATTATTCAGACTGGTAAGGCAGAGCATCTATATGAAATGTAAGATAGACAAACCTCAGCTAATTTATCAAAGTCAAAGTATCTATTTTTTGATCCTCTGCTACCAACAAGCTTAGCTGGATGGGACTCTATAGGAACACCCTGAAAGTGAAACATGTGCAAAGTGTAAGGTACGCTAGTTACAACTAACCAAAATTGTTGAAAAAAAATCGGCATGTACCTTTTCCCTCACAAAACGTGGTAAAGCAATTGACACTAGATTGCACACAGCAGTTTCATCAGGACTTGTATACTCAATTATCTCAGTACACAAGTTAGAGGACTTAATTGTGCCAAGATTTTGCTGGTTACTTTTTCTGTTGCAAGCATCCTGCACATCATCACATTTTAGAACCAGACCTTTGGATGTTTCAGTAAGAACAGGCACATGTGGTAAAAGAATGGCCTATTTAGAGGGAAAATGCAAAGTAATTGCATCCTTATGAAATAAATTAAATAAATACCTTGTAAAGCATATATGGTGTTCCGGTTTCTATCTGTGCCTTCAAAATATCAAACCAGAGGGCCTGCGCTGCAACCACTTTCTTTGCCTTGCCCTGAAATCACATAGCTGAGTCATCAAACATATCAAGACAAAAAAAAATTGTATATCCAGGTCCAGCATCCAGCTTACTTCTCTTTCATATTTATGGTAGAGATTCTGAAACTCATCACCCCAGCAATCAGACAACCCAGGAGCTTCATTGGGGCAAAATAGTGACCACTGTTCATTACGTTGTACCCTTTCCATGAATAGATCAGGAACCCACAGAGCATAGAAAAGATCCCTTGCACGATTCTCTTCCTACAAATTGCATACAACAAGAAACTTTTCACCGATGGGGTAGTCGAATATAACAGCATGCCAAACATTCAAAGCGCATTCCTTATACAGTACAGTATGAAGATAGTAATCAAATGCCAAAAAGTTTTCAATCACAGCTGACTATTTTTCAAGAATGTGTGTTATTGTTCAAGAAAACTTTTACCTTTCCATGGTTCTTTCTTAGATCAAGGAACTCAAAGATATCAGGATGCCAAGGCTCCAAATAAACAGCAAATGCACCTAAATGTAAGGCACCTGTCAGAAATCCTCGACAATCCTGTAAATAGGGTCCAGTCTAACTTATCGATGCTACTTACCTTTTCTCTTGCCTCCACCTTGATCAACATAACGGGCAGTATCATTGAAAACACGTAGCATAGGAACAATTCCATTAGAAGTTCCATTTGTTCCTCGAATGTAACTCCCAGTAGCTCGAATATTGTGAATTGAGACACCAATTCCTCCAGCAGATTTGCTTATTGCAGCACATTCTGAGAGAGTATCATAAATTCCCTCAATACTATCATCTTTCATGCAGATAAGGAAGCAGCTACTTAGCTGCATAACAATACATAGAAGAATGCGGTTAAAGGTACAGTTGAACAGTTAACACTGCACAATGAATGTTATTTTTGTAGAAAGTAGCAGTACTTGCGGCCTTGGAGTGCCAGCGTTGAAAAGGGTTGGGGAAGCATGAGTAAACCAGCGCTGAGACATCATGTGATATGTTTTGATAGCAGATTCAATATCATCCTTATGTATGCCAACAGAAACTCTCATCAACATATGTTGCGGCCTTTCCGCGACCTTTCCACCAACTTTCAACAGATAGGACCTCTGAAGAGTCTTAAAACCAAAATAATCATAGTCGAAATCTCGGTCAAAATTTATCTCATACTCCAAGCGAGCAGTATTCTGAAATGATGCAGAATTCAAAGTTGAGTACTCTGTATGCGAGTTAGTAAGAAATAGAGTAAGTACACATATGTGCCAACGTAAATGATAGCTGCCAATAATTTCAAAGTCTCTTTCATGGCCTGTTTATAGCATGGAACTACCAAAGAACCATATTGGATGCTAAATACTACACCCTTGTAACAACCAATGGCAGAAACCAGAAACCAGAAACCAGAAAGTAGAATCACACAAGCTATATAAACGCCAAAAAGCATAACTCATGTTTTCCTAAAATACACCGCTACTTAGGCAGTTAGGCACTTAGCCTGTGCATCACACCTTCATAATAATCGTGAAGACATCATCAGCAATCAGGGGAGCCATCAAACCAGACTTCTCATCGTAATGGGTATAGAGAGCCTTTACCCTGCCATACAGAGGTCAAGAGAACCAAATTACACAACGGATAGTCAAACTCTCCTCCTGGAGAAGACAAAACAACACACCACGTACGTCGCTGAAAAGGATGTCATGGTGTTCTTGTGCAGATTGGAGACCGCAATCCTCGCCGCTAGCTTCACAGCATGGGAAAAACAGAACGCCAAAATCAGTCAATAACTGTGCAGTCGAGTCGCTCAAGCAGCAGACCAAAACATCCCGCAGACGGATCAATTATTTTGGGGACCTGCGGGGGTGGGGGTAAGCAGAGCAGTCACCGATGCGTAGTCGGGGTGCGAGGCGGTCATGGCGGCGGCGGTCTCGGCGGCGAGCTCACCGATCTCGCCGGTGGTGATGCCCTTGTAGACGCCGGCGCAGACCTTCTGGGCGACGAGGACGGGGTCGCAGTGCTCCTGGCTGAGGCCGTAGCTGAGCCTCGTGAGCCGCGCGGTGATCTTGTCGAAGTGGACCGGCTCTTGCCGGCCGTCGCGCTTCACCACGTACATCTTGCGTCGCCGCCGCCGGGTCTCTCGGGCTTACCGTCGAACACACCGGGGGCGCCCGACCGAACGCCGGCGGCGGTGATGGCCTCGGGATCCTTAAGGGTTGGGGAGGGCAACGGAGAAAGGGGCAGCGAGAGGTTTAAATGCTTCGAGAAATCGGTGATCGCGACGTGATTAGATGACAAGGACGTTTTGATTTTGAAATGATGTATGGAAGAAAGTAGAACCGCCCTGAAGCGCGGGAGAGGGAAAATTTCTCCCGCGCGTTTCGAGCGAAATTGGGAAGCGTTGGCGCCTTTGTGGGTGGGGGATGACGCGTACATATCGTACGAGGAATAAATTTCTAATAAAATTTATGTCGCAGTTCGAATTTCATTTTTTGATGATATATAGCATAAGTATATCTTTAATTGATCGAAGAATACAGCGTACTTGAATAGAATTAGATACTCAGCTTTGAACCTTCAGCGAAATGTAATAGTCTGAGCTGAGATCATAGGGCCGAACTGATCCAGAAGCGCTCAAGAGCATTGATACATGATACACACACACAGAGAATACAATACAATCTTACAATTATAGTGAAAAAAAATTGGGATACTTCTTTTGAGATCAAAATAGGGAATGATTTTAGCTGATGAGTGATGACCAAGCACTGTTACAAATCTCAAACAGGGAAGGTGTCGATGTTTTACCACCGATAGCCTGCCACGGGGGTACCCGGGGCAGTATGTTCGGTCTTCGACGTATGCTGAACTCGATGGTTAACGCAAGAGACAGTCGATTTATCCTGGTTCAGGCCCTCGATCGTAGATCGAGTAAATAACCTTACGTCCAGTCGGCGTTAGCCTTTGCGTTGGATTGATTGTGATATGTTGTGTTGTACAATTGTCGTCCTCTCGTCCAGGAGCCCTGCCCTCCTTTATATAGTCAGGAGGTCAGAGTCCTAGTCGGTTTATAATGAGAGTTACTAGTAGGATTACTGAATAGTACTACTACTAGGATTACAAGGAAAGAATCCTAGTTAGACTAGATCTTCTTTTTCCTTTGTGGGGTATCCTGTGGATCCCGTATCGACAGAAGGCCAGCAGTTTGGTTTAAGACTTTAGACTGGGTTATAGCCATTGGCCGCACAGGAGGATCATGAGTCATGACTGCTGTCTGCTGATGTGGGATGAGCTGATGAACGTTTCTTCTGACTGCTGCCACCTGATTTGCCGATAATAATATGGAGATGCCACAGGCTAGTTATGATGAGTCACTTGTAGATCGAGCTTGTCCAGGTCTCATGATCGCATCATCAGGGCATCCATTGAATGATACAGTGTCCTCTCTGCTGGAGGTATTGATGGTGTGTTAGAACTGTATATCCAACGCTGGAGCCTCTTGCTGATTGCCTTGCATTGGCTGAGGCTGCTTGCTGACGAGTTGCTGAGGTATAACCCTTGGATGGCCATGATCAATGCTAGCTCAGCGCTCCACCCTGCATTAAGACGGTATATGTTCCTATCTGGGACAACAAGAATCCAAGAAGTATGGTAGGTAATACAAGATTACAGAATGCAAGAGATGATCATCAATAGGCATTGCAATCAAATGATGACAAATAGGTATTTCTGACAACTGATTATTGATTAGCCACTGAACTTGAGGACCCAAGCCTATCTTTTTCAGAGTCTATATGATGCTAAGGTCAGATTCAGTAGTCCATTGGTTTCCATGTTGCAGCTTTCCTAAATCCCATGTAAGCAGAGAAACAAAACATACTGCAGTGATAAACGGAAAAAAGGGAAATAATATTTCTGCACCACAATTAAGTATAATTTATTCTTGATAATTATAAAGAAGATGACACTATGACAGAATCAAGGTTCTGCTACTAAAAAAGGAATTAAACATACCCTAAAATCAAGCTCTTCCGATTTCCTGAAAGTATCTGTGATTCACATCACTCCTTGCAACAATTGCACCGCATGAACTTATAGCAAGCACAGTACATTGAACCAGGACTAGTACTCTGTTGGACCATAATTGAGCTAAGCAGGGTCAGGCATTATGGTTTCCAGCTTCAAGTATATCTTTGTACCTTGCATCACAACCTGCCCTCCAATGAAAAACTGTAATGCAAAGGACTTCTGCAGTGCATATTTTGCTTTGCTTATCATATCCTGCCCTCATCTGCAATAAAGAAAATGATGGTTGCTCAAATGATGAATTGAAACCTACAAAATATAAACATGGAAAATAGTACTATGCCGCCAAACTTTTCAACATCTGGTGTTTCTACTGATGTTCTACAACTACAAGAATAATCCAAATGGGAAATATGCATTCAGTCCTGATTACTGTAATTTTTGAACGATGCACCCAAATAGCAAAGCAAAGTTTCAACAGCACCCACATGAAAACCAAAAGGCAATTGTTGTTTCCTGTGAAATTCCTACTGTGCAAACAGGCAGCAATGCTTCAGACCTGTTTGTGCATTGTTTCAAAATAAACCAAACTTCACATGCATAAATAGTTTGAAATGAAAAAAAAAAGTTTGATGGAAACTGACAAACAAATGTTTCCCAGAAAATATCAATTAAGACAGAGAAACTAGGCTCCTCAGATGTCTCTTCATCTCCACACAATGAACAGCACCTCGTTGCTTTCAGGAATTGGAACAATATAGGAGGTCAATTTCAATCATCACAGGAGTACTCAACCTTAATTAAGCAGAAACAGTGCAGCAACGAAGCAGCTGACAAACAAGAGTAACCCAAACATTAATCTATTGAAGAAAGGAACTCGGCTCCTCAGATGTCTCTTCATCTCCACATAGTGTGCAGATGATCACAGGAGCTGCTTTCAGGAATTGGAACGAAATTGGAAGTAAATTTGGTCATCACTGGAGCATCCAACTTTAAAGAAGTAGATCTGGCACGGCCGTTCTGTGTACCACGTCCTTGCATGAACCAGAACCAGATTATACAGCCCGAGCTTCAAAGAAAACACTCAGATTCTGAACGCGCTCAAGTGAGAAATCCTACTCATTAAGCCACTGACCGCAAAGCATAAATCACCAAAACCAGCCCGAGCTTCAAAGAAAACACTCAGATTCTGAACGCGCTCAAGTGAAAAATCCTACTCATTAAGCCACTGACCGCAAAGCATAAATCACCAAACGAAATGCCCAGTAAGCTATTAGGTAACGAATCGTTGAAACAGTAACACTGAAGCCATTTAGATTCCAGGTGGGAGCTAGGGTTTGGCCGTTTGGGCATGCAACAAGATGGTTACGGAAAGAGAAGGTTGGAGACGACGTGTCACGTGGTGCCATTCATATTTCGGGCGAAGGGGTTGCAGCCGAAACAGGACTACAGGAGCCGAAGACACTGTGGGCGCCTAGCCGCCTACGCTCACACTCGGGGGCCGCGGCAGCCGGTGCACCGTGCACCACCACAACTGCCGCCGCCCGCCGCCCGCCGCCACAAACGAGAAAGGGGCGAGGGATTTGCGAGGTGAGGTCTCGAGAGAGAGGCAACACGGAGACAGGACCAAAGGCCGACGGCGTTGGGCTCTTGGGCTTTAAAGAAGCGAATGGCAACAGATGGGCCTTGCCCCTGGCTATGGCCCATGAGCATGAATAAGAAAAGAGTTCATTTTAATAAACTCCCTAGGCCCTGTTCGGTTATCCCGGAATGATAACCTGGAAAAAATCCAGTTGGAACCGCTACCTTAATTTGTATAACTAGGTAAACCTGGAATGATTCCTGACCCTGGAATCAGCTAACCGAACAGGGCCTAAATAGGAAAAGAATCCATTTTAGCTTCGAACTATCGGTCTATCCCTAAGTTTCTTCCTCAAAATTTTGAAACCAAAAATCTTATCCCGTAAACTCTCTTCAAATTACCTTTCTATCTTGACTTAAAATGATTTTAAAGACAATTTCACCATTTTATATAGTTAATATAAAAATCTCATAAATATTTGATAAGATTTTTAAATCACATAAAGATGTCTTCAAGCTTGTAAAAAATTGAAGAAAAATTATGTATCCACTAGTTTGATATTTTTCTCTTGGAAGGCAAGATCGAAGCCATCGCAAACTTGCAGGTGGTCTTTTGCAAGTTTGGAAGCTCATCGCATGACGCCTAAATCGAGTCTTGACCACCGAGAATAACAAATGCTTAACGAGATTCTTGACTTGTCACAAGTGCTCGAGACTTTAATCTGCTCTCTTTCACTCTTTGACTCGATTTCTCTAAATCAAACACTAGGATTTAACTTGAATGGTACAATCTCACAAAGAGATGTCCCCGGGGGAAAGGTTTCACAAGGCTTAGATATGTCTAATCTCACTAGGATTCACATCCCTCAAAAGGATAGGTCTAGGGGACATAGATACCACCATCACACGAAAACTAGTTATTATACTATGAGAATCAAAAGAGAGTCATTCAATTTTGATACCTACTAGCCGTTCGACCAGGAACAGATTTACATGTTCGAAACTTTCGGAGTACAACAATGCAGTATGGATCGTTGAAAAACGCTATAATCTTAGTTTGTTTTGATTTTATGAAATTGGACACTTTGGAGATCTGCCAAAATTGGGTGGTCAGGTATGCAATATCATAACATCAGTATTGCAATAATCAGCTCATGAAGTTAGAAACTCATGGAGGTGACTCTCAAATCTCGTTTAGATTTTCTGGAGCAATAGAGATTTGTCAATACACTACATCTCCCTCTCGACATGACGTACCTGTCACCTTAAGGATAAAGAGTGAATCAACATTCAACCACTTAAGTTTTGTGTCTTCACATATGCCATTTCTTCTCATTTTTTCTTCTGAGGGTTGCAATCTTGTTGTCTTAACAAAACCATCTTGGGTATGTGACCTGAACTGACTCAACCAATATGATTTAACTAGTGGCTTCAAGTCACTTCATATGATTCAATGATGATTTAATCCTCAGCAAAATATGACTCCTTGTAACTCGATTTGTTCACCAACTTAATGTAACTACTCTCTTATTCACCTTTGCCATGGTCGATCGCCAAGTAGTCACTTGCCCTTCACTCACTTGGTCCTTTGAAACACTCTCCTTGCTACTTTCACCCTATCGAGCCCTTCTCGTTTTGTTTTCAAATCAATATTAAGCATTCTTTGTAAAACATTATCTGTATTGATATCTAACTTGATTTCTATCCATTTGCTTTAACAATACTCCATATATACATGTGAAAGCATCTAGGCCCCTAGTTGGATTTCGGTGATTAATGTCAATACAAGATTACTATGACTAACGTGTGTTTTGCAGAGGCAATTAAGTTAGGTCATGGTAATGGAGATCGATTGGGCAATCGAGGTTGTCATGCCCCTACGATGGAAATCGTTTCGGTTTTCAAAGGATGGACGACAAGGTTAAGGATAACTAGTTCTAAGTGTCGATTGAAGTTGGAGAGACACTTAGAGTAGTTTAGGACTTTGTTTTTTTTCCTTTGGCCGTACTATGAAGGGGGGTATGAACGGGTAGCTTGACCTAGTTGAGTCTAGTGAGTTAGGTGTGGTGCACACTTGTTAAAACTAGCTCTAGGTAGCTCCTATGAATGCATAAGATCCTTTGGAGCAAACTTCATTCACATATGTTCGGAAGTTGGAAGTGAATGGAGGGTCAAATACTGATCGGACGATGGCTCCGGTGCGACCGGACGCTGGCCGTAGGGTCCGGTTAGTTCATTTGACCGAGAAGATCAAGTCTGGTGTGACCGGACGCTGGGAGGTCATGTGACCGGACGCTGAGGGCCAGCGTCCGGTCAACTCCAGTAAGGGTCCAGACTTGGAAAAGTGTGATCGGACGCGTCCGGTCAGTGTGACCGGACCCTGAGTATCCAGCGTCCGGTCGTTTACAGTAAGCATCCAAGAGCGACCGGACGCGTCCGGTCGGTACTGACCGGACCCTGACAGCGTCCGGTCATCACTTGAATGCTGGTTTGCGGGTTGAACTGACCGGAGCGTCCGGTCATCACGACCGGAGCGTCCGGTCATCCCGCAGAAGCTCATAACGGTTAGTTTTTCAGGCTGGCTTATAAATAGAAGCTCCACTCGTGAGTGGAGCATCCTTTGCTCATTCCAATAGCTGAGAAACACATTTGTGAGTGCTAAGAAGAGCAAGATCCTAGTGAGGTGTTTGTGATTTGAGAATCCAAGAGAGTAGCCTCACTAGCAAATCAAGAGTAGTAAAGTGTGCATCCATCTTCTCATTAGGCTTCGCGTGGTCAAGTGAGAGTTCGTGCTTATTACTCTTGGTGATCGCCATCACCTAGATGGCTTGGTGGTGATTGGGAGTTTGGTGTTCACCCGGCGGAGCTTGTGGGTGACCCAACTCAAGTTGTGAGCGGTTTTGGGTGATTCGCCGCGACGGAGTGTCAAAGAATCAACCCGTAGAGAGCACTTGATCCTTGCGCGGATCAAGGGGGAGCTACACCCTTGCGCGGGTGCTCCAACGAGGACTAGTGGGGAGTGGCGACTCTCCGATACCTCAGCAAAACATCGCCGCGTTCCTTTCTCTCTCTACTTACTTTGAGCACTTACTTTGAGTATTTACTTTGAGCAATTCAATACTTGTTTTACATCCATAGAATTGCTTGCTAGAGTAAGTTTGGAATATAGGTTGAGAGGTTGTTGTGCATTAGTTTGATATAAACACTTTTCTAGGCACAAGGGGTTAATTGGGCTATCCGTAGGATTTGATTATTGCAAGAGAATTTAGAATTAGCCCAATTCACCCCCCCTCTTGGGCATCTTGATCCTTTCAATTGGTATCAGAGCCTCGTGCTCACGTTTTTAAGCTTAATCGCTTAGAGCAAGATGTCTCACGGGGATGGGCCTCCTCCTATCTTTGAGGGAGATGATTTTCCATATTGGAAAATCCGCATGGAGGCATAATTAGAAGCTCTAGATGTTGGAATTCTTAGAGCCGCCTCTCAAGGGTTCCCCGCACCTAGGAATGCCACACAACTTCAAGGCGATGAAGTGAATTATGAGAAATGGAATGCAAAGGCTCGCAACACCATTTTTAGAGGCCTTTGCAAAGAGGTGTTCAATCGTGTAAGGAACCACAAAGACGCCCATGCTCTATGGTCGGATGTTTGTGCGCTCCATGAGGGAACCAAGAGTGAGCGTGAGGAACGCTATCATCTTATGATTAAAAAGCTAAATTCTTTTGAGATGTTTCCCAAAGAAAGTGCTAATGAGATGTATTCTCGATTAAATGTTCTTGTAGAGGAAGTCAATGGGCTTGGACTTACTCAAATGTCACCATCCGATGTTGTGAGAAAAATCTTGAGTGTCCTCCCCATTGATAAATATGGGCACATTGTGACAGTGCTACATCAAGGTGATCTTTCCACCGCTACACCGACACAAATCTTGGGAAAGATCAATGCTCATAAGATGTACATGCACATCACACCACAAGATGGCTCATCCTCTACAAAGAAGAAAGAGAAGGACCTAGCATTCAAAGCTAGCCAAGACAAGGGCAAAGCAAGACTTGAGTATGAGAGCTCAAGTGATGAAGATGATGAAGAAAGCCTTGCCCTCATGGTGAAGAAGACCACCAAGATGCTAAAAAGGCTAAACAAGAGTGGCATCAAGTTTGATGGCAAGAAGAAGAAGTTCTTCACTAGCTCAAGAAGAAAGCCAATCTCCGAGATGGATTGCTATAATTGTGGCGAACTTGGTCATCTAGCTCATCAATGCACAAAGCCCAAGAAAGACAAGCTCAAGAACAAGGGCAAGAAAGATGATTCAAGTGATGAAGATGAAAAGAAGAAGAACAAGCCATACAAGAAGAGAGATGGTAAAAAGAGGGAATTCTACAAGAAGAAGAAGAGTGGCAAGGCCTATATTGTTGGTGATTGGCTCACGGACATTGATTCATCAAGTGGATCATCCGATGATGATAGTGATGATGAAAAGGTGGCCGCCATTGCTATTGATCTTGCATCTTCACCACCACCATCGCCATCATCCTCTACACACCTATGTCTTATGGCCAAAGGTGAACACAAGGTAACTAAGAGTGATGATAGTAGTGATGATGAACATGCTAGTGATGATGATAGTGATAGCGATGATGATGACTCACCTACCTATGATGATCTTATCAAAATACTAAGAAAATATACTAAGATCATTAGAAAGAGTAGAGCTACAAATGAAAAACTTGATGCTAAAAATGACTTACTCTTAGCTAAATGTGACACATTAGAAAAGGCTAATGATGAGCTCAAAAAAACAAATGATTCTATATCATCCAAACTCAAGGAGCTCAAATCTTCTAAGAAAGAGCTTAAAGATAAAAATGATAAACTTGAGTGGGTGCACAATGAGCTTATCACTAGTCACAATAAGCTAAAAGATGAATATGTAACTCTAAAGATCAATTATGATACCCTTATTATTGCACAAGAATTCTTACCAAATGAGCCACATGATGCTACTAACCATGTTGTTAAGATTGATATAGCTACCTCATGTGATGATTTAATTGATGAAAGCATTGAGCATGGATCTAGTAGCAAGGGCAAGCAAGTGGTTGAGTGCAATGACTATGATGAGTATGTCAAGCTCAAGAGTAACAATGAGAAGCTCATGAAAGATCTTGAAGAAATGAAAAGTCACAACACCATTGTGCTAGAAACTCTTGATCATGACAAAGAGGTGATCCTTGAAAATGAGAAGTTAAAAGAAGAAGTCAAGAAACTCAAGGAGGAGAAGAACAATGATCTTCTCAAGGAAGAGAACAAGAAGCTCAAGATGGAGAAAGAGCATCTCAAGGTGGGATTGAGCAAGTTTGCTAGGGGCAAGCATCTCCAAAGTGAGCTACTCATGAATACCGTCATGAAGATGGATAGAAGTGGCATTGGATATATGGCAAGTGTAGAGAAGAAGAAGGCTCAAGCTCAACACCAACAATCAAAGCCAAAGCCAAAGCCAAAGAGATGTTTTAAATGTGGACAAGAAGGCCACTTTGCTCATGAGTGTCAAACTCCACCGCCACAACCCTTGCCCAAGCATGCTAGACCCTTTGCTTTCAATGCTCACTACATGCTTAGAAAAGATTCGAGTGGAAAGATGAAAGTCATGTTCTTGGGTCCCCCCAACAAGAGTAGGCCTAAGAAAATTTAGGTGGCTAAGTCACTTGTTGAGAAGGTGAAGGGCCCTCAACAAGCTTGGATCCCTAAAGCTTGAATCTCTTGTGTATAGGTGAACTACAAGACCGGTGGAAGTCATTGGGTTATTGATAGTGGTTGCACTCAACATATGACCGGTGATCCTCGTATGTTCACCTCACTAGATGAAGAGGTAGATGGACAAGAGAAAATAACATTTGGAGATAATTCAAAGGGCAAGGTTAAAGGATTGGGCAAAGTGGCAATATCAAATGATCATTCCATCTCCAATGTGCTCTATGTTGCTTCATTGAGCTTCAACTTGCTATCCGTTGGACAATTGTGTGATCTTGGCTTTCAATGCTTATTCACCGAGAAGGAGGTGGTTGTATCCAAGGTAGATGACAATCAAGTGATATTCAATGGATTTAGATACAACAACTTATATCTAGTTGACTTCACCTCCGAAGATGCAAACTTGAAGACTTGCCTATTCACCAAAACAACACTTGGGTGGCTATGGCATAGAAGACTTGCTCATGTTGGGATGAGCTCACTCAAGAAGCTTATGAAGAATGATTTGGTGAGAGGATTGAAGGATGTGAAGTTTGAGAAGGACAAGCTTTGTAGTGCATGTCAAGCCGGCAAGCAAGTTGCAAACACTCATCCAACCAAAGCTTTCATGTCAACCACAAGAGTGCTAAAACTCCTACACATGGATTTATTTGGACCAACAACATATAAGAGTTTGGGAGGAAATCTCTATTGTCTTGTGATTGTGGATGACTATTCAAGATATACATGGGTGTTCTTCCTTCATGACAAATCTGAAGTTGCATCTTGTTTCAAGAAGTTTGCCAAGAGAGCTCAAAATGAATTTGAAGTGAAGCTCAAGAAGATAAGAAGTGACAATGGCAAAGAATTTGACAACACAAATATAGAAGCTTATTGTGATGAAGTTGGAATCAAACATGAAGTCTCCGCAACCTATACTCCTCAACAAAATGGTGTAGTTGAGAGGAAGAACCGGACTTTGATCACTCTTGCAAGGACAATGCTAGATGAGTACAACACCCCCGAAGCTCTATGGGCGGAAGCAATCAACACCGCATGTTATGCATCAAATCACCTATTTCTTCAAAAGTTCCTTGTCAAGACTCCATATGAGTTGCTCAATGGGAAGAAGCCGGACGTCTCCTTCTTTAGGGTGTTTGGTTGCAAGTGCTACATCTACAAGAAGCGGCAACACCTAGGAAAGTTTCAAAGGCGTTGCGATATAGGCTTTCTTGTTGGTTACTCATTGAAGTCCAAAGCATATAGAGTATTTAATCATGCCACCGGCTTGGTTGAAGAAACATATGATGTGGAATTTGATGAATCTAACGGCTCCCAAGGAGCACATGAGAATCTTGATGATGTAGGTGATGAACCATTGAGGGAGGCTATGAAGAATATTCCGGTGGGAGACATCAAGCCAAAAGATGATGAAGATGATGTACAAGTCATTAACCAACCTTCTTCATCAAATGTACCACAAGATGGTGAAAAAGTTGGGAGAGTAGAAAATGAAGATACTCATATCTCCCATGAGCAAATGGTGGTACAAGCACAAGATGTTGATGCTCCACAACCTCCTCCTCAAGTGGTCAATAGAAGAAATACACCTCTCCTACAAGATCATCCACAAGATCTCATCATAGGGAGTCCAACAAAGGGGGTGATGACTCGATCTCAAAAGCTTACTTCATTTATTGCTCATCACTCTTTTGTCTCTTGCTATGAGCCTACCAAGGTAGAAGATGCTCTTAAAGATCCGGATTGGATCAATGCCATGCATGAAGAGTTGAACAACTTCACTCACAATGAAGTTTGGAATCTTGAAGAGCGACCAAAAGATGCAAGAGTCATTGGAACAAAGTGGGTGTTCCGCAACAAGCAAGATGATCAAGGTGTTGTTGTGAGGAACAAGGCAAGACTAGTGGCAAAGGGGTTCTCTCAAGTTGAAAGTCTAGATTTTGGAGAAACTTTTGCACCGGTTGCAAGATTAGAAGCCATCCGTATCCTTCTTGCATATGCATCACATCATAAAATGAAACTATATCAAATGGATGTGAAAAGTGCATTCTTAAATGGCTTTATTAATGAACTAGTCTATGTTGATCAACCTCCCGGGTTTGAAGACCCTAGATATCCTAATCATGTTTATAGGTTGTCCAAGGCACTATATGGGCTTAAGCAAGCCCCAAGAGCTTGGTATGAGCGCCTTCGGGACTTCCTTATTGAGAAGGGCTTCACCATTGGGAAGGTCGACACCACACTATTCACCAAGAAGCTTGATGGGCATATCTTTATTTGTCAAGTATATGTTGATGATATCATCTTTGGATCATCAAATGAAGACTAATGCAAAGAATTTGGTGAATTGATGTCTAAGGAGTTCGAGATGTCAATGATTGGTGAGCTTACATTCTTTCTTGGTTTTCAAGTCAAGCAAATGAAAGAAGGCATCTTCATCTCTCAAGAGAAATACACAAAAGATCTTCTCAAGAGATTCAAGATGGATGAATGTAAGCCAATCAAGACCCCAATGCCTACCAATGGACATCTCGACCTAGATGAGGGAGGTAACTCGGTTGATCAAACTCTCTACCGTTCCATGATTGGTAGCTTATTATATTTAACCGCATCTAGGCCCGACATCATGTTTAGTGTGTGTATATGTGCTAGATTTCAAGCTAGTCCTAAGGAAACTCATTTAATTGCCGTAAAAAGAATCCTTAGGTATCTTAAGCACACACCAAGCATTGGCCTTTGGTATCCCAAAGGAGCTTTATTTGAATTAATTGGCTATTCCGATTCGGATTACGCCGGATGCAAAGTTGATAGAAAGAGCACATCCGGAGGGTGCCATTTGCTTGGTAGATCACTTGTGTCTTGGTCCTCCAAGAAACAAAATAGTGTGGCTTTGTCCATCGCCGAAGCGGAATACATTGCCGCGAGTGCTTGTTGTGCACAAATATTATACATGAAACAAACTTTACTAGACTATGGAATAGCTCTAGAGAAAGTACCTCTTTTGTGCAACAATGAAAGTGCGGTAAAACTTGCAAATAATCCGGTTCAACATTCTCGCACCAAGCATATATATATCCGCCATCACTTTCTAAGAGATCATGTAGCTAAAAATGATATATCACTAGAAGGTGTAAGATCCGAAGATCAATTAGCGGATATCTTCACTAAACCGCTAGATGAGGCTGTATTTTGTAGATTGCGAAACGAGCTCAATGTACTTGATTTTAGTAACTTCACTAAAAATTGAGCTTGTGTTGTCCCTTGCATTCATTGTAATATACAACATGTTTAATTTGTGGCAATGCATATAGGGCTTGTCTAACATGGTTAAGATAACCACCGAAAAGCGTGTGAAGAAGCTTAACCTTGGATCAAACTTGACAAGCAACTAGATTTACTTACAAGTTTTACATATGCATGAATGTTGTTTTGTCGTTTTGTTCCATTTGCCCTCTTGTTGCCTATTTTCTTAAAAAGAATTATAGCCTAAGGCAAAATATTTTGAAAAATATGAGGGTTTGAGAGAGGTCACTCACATCAGTCCCAATTGGTGTTTATTTGGATCTTATTCAAGTTGGGACTTGATTGGGAACAGGTAGCGCGAAGGAATGTTGAAGGATTGCTGTAAAAGGTGCATCGGACGCTGCACCGGACGCTGCTGTCCAGCGTCCGGTCAGTTCACAGGAGGTGAACTACTGATGAAGGAGTGACCGGACGCTGCGTCTGTGCGTCCGGTCAGGAAGGGTTCTGCGTCCGGTCGATCGAAGGAAGGACAAGCAGTACTGACCGGACCCTGCCTGCGTCCGGTCATGGACCACCGGACGCGTCCGGTCGCGATTTCAGAGATTCGGACCTCTCTGGAATCGACCAGACGCTGGGTGGTAGCGTCCGGTCGCTACCACCGGAGCGTCCGGTCAGTGTATCTCGCACGTCTTAAGGACTCTTTTCCTCGTTTCCTTTTCTGTCATGTTCTTGGGGGTTACTTAACCGCGTCCTCGGTCACCCGTCGTGACCTAGCCCAAGCCGCCGCCGTGCCCTAGCCCGAGCAGCCGCGCCGCCGCAGCCTCGCCGAGTCGCCGCCGTCCCTCGCGCCACCGCGCTCGGTCCCCTCGCCAAGCCGTGCCGCCATCCCGCGGGCCTCCGCGCCTGCTCACTACCGCGCCTCTGCAGCGCCCCAGGGCCCGCTGCCAAGCTGCGCGCCCCGGCCTCGCGCGTCACCGAGCCCCGCGCCTGCTCGCCTCCACGCGGTGCTCCAAGCTTCTCGCACCCAAGCTCGTTGTTCCATCGGTGCCAAGGCTGAAAATCCTCGCCAAGTGATCTTGCCCTATCCTCCCATTGTTTGGTAAGGCAAATCTTATGGTTCAATCTTGATCTCCAATTGTGACCTAGATCAAATTCTAAATATATTGATTCCTCATTGCATTCAGGGCGTTTGACCTAACCCTAACCGGTTCCGTGATCCCCCACGTGACATCTTATCTATTCTCGGATCGCTGATCGTCAGGTAGAAAGCCATTCGATTCAATTTCGCATCTACATTGCTTTCTCTGCTAGGTTTTCGCATCTATTAGACATATGGTATTTATTTGTATATCCATCTATTCTATCGTGCAGCGAGTCGGTTCCGTTGTGGTTTAATTGGCAGTTGGCAGTCAACTCGGAGCCAAGCTCGCGAGTAAGGATCGAGGCCAAGCCCCGAAAGCGACAGTTTGACAGTTGATCTTCATCAGCGATAGTTCACCATCTTGTCAGTTCAGATGGCTCGCACCAAGAATGTTGGTGGTGGCCTAGGTGAAGATGATCGGAGGCCCCCGCCTCGTCAGCCAGCCGGATCCAAGGGCAAATCAACCAAGCAAGTAACATCCAAGAAGCGGAAGTACCCCGACGCAGAGACAGCCAGAGCAGCAGCTATTGCAGAGGCTGCAGAGCGTGCCGAGAGAGGTGGCACCCGCAGGGGAATTGTCATTGCAGATCAGCCAGTTTCACCCGCAGTCAGAGCTGCGATTGAGGAGGTTGAGCGTCGTCATGGTAGTCCAGCAGGGACTGCCACGTTTGCAGGACGACGGGTTGCCATTGAGGAGGGTCCGTCAGCACAGCAGCAGCCTCCACCAGCAGAGCCTCAGCTAGCCCAGGAGACTTAGGAGAGTCAGGAGACTGAGCCGGCACCTCAGCTACGCCGCTCGAGTCATACCAGTGCTGTAGTTCCACCGAGGCCAGCTACACGGCGCAGGGGTTCACGCCCTCCGCCCAGACCACAGGGTCTACCTCCAGTGGTTCATCTCGACTTAAGGGCCGCTACAGCCAGGCAGGTTCAGCAGCTGCGGTTTGTTGAGTTTGAGGTTTGGTTCCCTCCGAGGAGGGATGAGAGAGCAGCTGAGGGGTTCTACACGCCACTGCAGGAGGATTTCTACAATGCATATCTAAACAGTGGGGCAGTGTTCAGATCACAGAGGGTCTGTCTGATAGAGTCCATTGCGGCAGTAGCCGGAGAGGGCATTCGGCAATACTTGTCATATTTGCCAGGACTGTCAGATCTGATTGGACGGATAGGGATATATGTACCTTCTTGGGTTCGTCAGTTTTATGCCTCGCTCTACATCGATCCTCATCACAGATTCATTCACTTTGCCTTCAACGGCAAAGACTATAGAGTGACGAGTAGCAGGGCCAGAGAGATATTGAGACTATAGGAGCAGCCTGTAAGGATGCATGAGGTTTGCTATGGACATCAGGAGCCTCCCAGGCGTCCTCATGGAGGGTTGGTGCCCCCTACAGACTTAGTGCGCCATTGCTTCAAGGAGCCATTTGATGAGGGGTCGAGCAGGAACCCCAGTGACTTGACTCCTACAGCGAGGATACTAGAGGCCATCATTAGGAGGACACTGCTTCCCAGGTTGGGATATAGGGAGGGCCTGACTCGCTTACAGCTCTGGCTTCTCAATGCCATCATGCAGATGACAGTGTTTGACATCTGGGACCTCCTTCTCTCAGAGATGGAGGATACTATAGCTGAGGGATTCAAGGGTCGCAGGCAGCTTCCCTATGCTCACTGGATCACATTTCTCATCCGCAGAGTTGTGATTGATAAGCCCCTGGCATGATGGATGAGTATACAGGTGCCACTACGGAGTTCCCAGCTTACAACATGTCACAGAGGATCAGACACGCCACTCCTCAGGCACCCAGTCAGCCTAGCCGTCGCCCCGATGTGCCAGAGTCTGCAGCTCAGCAGGACGAGATCATCAGAGGGATTGCAGCCACTGAGGAGGCGGAGCTAGAGGCACAGCAGGAGGTGAGTGAGTATAGTGACAGCTCCGACGATGACTACCAGCCTATACCTCAGATGCCTCCACGCAGACACGATGCAGAGGCAGGTAGCTCCAGTTCTGCTCCACCTGCTCCACAGACAGACCCCGCTCTCATTGCTATTCTTGAGCGGATGCAGCAGGATCAGACACGACAGGCACAGGAGACAGCTACAAACTTCGCTCAGTTTCAGGCTCGTCAGGACGAGTTTCAGCGGCAGCAACAGCTCCTTCAGCACCAGCAGTTACTTATGCAGCAGCAGCTCATGGGATTCATGCAGCATGTAGTGACAGCCATTGGGATTCCACTGCCACAGACTTCGCCCCAGCTTGCACAGCCTCCTACCACTTCGATGACTCCAGCAGTACAGCCCATCGGGCTTCAGAGTCAGGGACAGCCTCCAGCTCAGTTTATTTCACCTCCTATATAGGTGTCTCAGTGGTTAGCCTCACCTGGTGTAGCCCCGTAGTTCACTCCTTATCACACGGGTTTCTCACCAGAGCAGACTTCCTCGCTATTCGTGCCTGAGTCGTCAGTCTCCAGGAGTCTTGGAGCATCATTCAGCGAGTTGACCGGCATGCCTACTCCGCCTCACATGCATACTGCCGGTCCGTCTACAGCAGCTCCAGCTATCATGACCACTCATAGGCTCCCCTCGTCTGTCGCCTCGTCAGATCCTACGACAGACATAACTTGCAGCTTCATAGGCAGCACCAGCACTAGCTCAGACCCAGACCGCTTCAGCGACTCTTCCTGCTTCAGAGGGTCAGTCAGTTCAGAGCTCAGGGTCAGATGATGATGGCGCCCAGTTCCATCTTGCTCCACGTACTTCAGCGCCCGACTCATCCGCTGCAGCCCCGCCGACCGACCCTTAGGTTTTGGTGTTTGACGCCAAAGGGGGAGAGGGTTTGAGTATGTAGACGTAGGGGGAGCGAGTTTTAGGGGGAGCTAGTTATCTAGTATTAGCTTATTATATACATTTGGAGTTTTATTTGTGTGATACACTATTACTTATGCATTCGTGTGTTTTCTTTCATGCATACTATTATATATACATGTGATAGTGCTATCTACATGATTGTGATATTTGACATGTGTGATTTCTACTTTGCTTTATCTATATGTCATATCACTTGTGGAATGCTCATTTGCTTTTGCTTCCGCGTTTTTACTTCGAAGCAAATGAGCTTTGTTATTTGTACTCATGCTTAATTCATATCCTTTGAGTACATTGTGTTGGCTTGGGTCATATAAGCTTGACTAACTCTTTTGTTCTTATTGACAAAAGCTTATATGAACCAAGCCCGTCAAAAACCTCACTCCATAACATACTCGAGGTGGTATTGTCATCAATCACCAAAAAAAGGGGAGATTGAAAGCATCTAGGCCCCTAGTTGGATTTCGGTGATTAATGTCAATACAAGATTACTATAACTAACGTGTGTTTTGCAGAGGCAATTAAGTTAGGTCATGGTAATGGAGATCGATTGGGCAATCGAGGTTGTCATGCCCCTACGATGGAAAATCGTTTCGGTTTTCAAAGGATGGACGACAAGGTTAAGGATAACTAGTTCTAAGTGTCGATTGAAGTTGGAGAGACACTTAGAGTAGTTTAGGGACTTTGTTTTTTTTTCCTTTGGCCGTACTATGAAGTGGGGGTATGAACGGGTTGCTTGACCTAGTTGAGTCTAGTGAGTTAGGTGTGGTGCACACTTGTT